>NC_091135.1:61892566-61895066 GCF_041381155.1 Argopecten irradians
AAAAAAAAAAAAAAAAAAAAAAAAAAAAAAAAAAAAAAAAAAAAAAAAAAAAAAAAAAAAAAAAAAAAAAAAAAAAAAAAAAAAAAAAAAAAAAAAAAAAAAAAAAAAAAAAAAAAAAAAAAAAAAAAAAAAAAAAAAAAAAAAAAAAAAAAAAAAAAAAAAAAAAAAAAAAAAAAAAAAAAAAAAAAAAAAAAAAAAAAAAAAAAAAAAAAAAAAAAAAAAAAAAAAAAAAAAAAAAAAAAAAAAAAAAAAAAAAAAAAAAAAAAAAAAAAAAAAAAAAAAAAAAAAAAAAAAAAAAAAAAAAAAAAAAAAAAAAAAAAAAAAAAAAAAAAAAAAAAAAAAAAAAAAAAAAAAAAAAAAAAAAAAAAAAAAAAAAAAAAAAAAAAAAAAAAAAAAAAAAAAAAAAAAAAAAAAAAAAAAAAAAAAAAAAAAAAAAAAAAAAAAAAAAAAAAAAAAAAAAAAAAAAAAAAAAAAAAAAAAAAAAAAAAAAAAAAAAAAAAAAAAAAAAAAAAAAAAAAAAAAAAAAAAAAAAAAAAAAAAAAAAAAAAAAAAAAAAAAAAAAAAAAAAAAAAAAAAAAAAAAAAAAAAAAAAAAAAAAAAAAAAAAAAAAAAAAAAAAAAAAAAAAAAAAAAAAAAAAAAAAAAAAAAAAAAAAAAAAAAAAAAAAAAAAAAAAAAAAAAAAAAAAAAAAAAAAAAAAAAAAAAAAAAAAAAAAAAAAAAAAAAAAAAAAAAAAAAAAAAAAAAAAAAAAAAAAAAAAAAAAAAAAAAAAAAAAAAAAAAAAAAAAAAAAAAAAAAAAAAAAAAAAAAAAAAAAAAAAAAAAAAAAAAAAAAAAAAAAAAAAAAAAAAAAAAAAAAAAAAAAAAAAAAAAAAAAAAAAAAAAAAAAAAAAAAAAAAAAAAAAAAAAAAAAAAAAAAAAAAAAAAAAAAAAAAAAAAAAAAAAAAAAAAAAAAAAAAAAAAAAAAAAAAAAAAAAAAAAAAAAAAAAAAAAAAAAAAAAAAAAAAAAAAAAAAAAAAAAAAAAAAAAAAAAAAAAAAAAAAAAAAAAAAAAAAAAAAAAAAAAAAAAAAAAAAAAAAAAAAAAAAAAAAAAAAAAAAAAAAAAAAAAAAAAAAAAAAAAAAAAAAAAAAAAAAAAAAAAAAAAAAAAAAAAAAAAAAAAAAAAAAAAAAAAAAAAAAAAAAAAAAAAAAAAAAAAAAAAAAAAAAAAAAAAAAAAAAAAAAAAAAAAAAAAAAAAAAAAAAAAAAAAAAAAAAAAAAAAAAAAAAAAAAAAAAAAAAAAAAAAAAAAAAAAAAAAAAAAAAAAAAAAAAAAAAAAAAAAAAAAAAAAAAAAAAAAAAAAAAAAAAAAAAAAAAAAAAAAAAAAAAAAAAAAAAAAAAAAAAAAAAAAAAAAAAAAAAAAAAAAAAAAAAAAAAAAAAAAAAAAAAAAAAAAAAAAAAAAAAAAAAAAAAAAAAAAAAAAAAAAAAAAAAAAAAAAAAAAAAAAAAAAAAAAAAAAAAAAAAAAAAAAAAAAAAAAAAAAAAAAAAAAAAAAAAAAAAAAAAAAAAAAAAAAAAAAAAAAAAAAAAAAAAAAAAAAAAAAAAAAAAAAAAAAAAAAAAAAAAAAAAAAAAAAAAAAAAAAAAAAAAAAAAAAAAAAAAAAAAAAAAAAAAAAAAAAAAAAAAAAAAAAAAAAAAAAAAAAAAAAAAAAAAAAAAAAAAAAAAAAAAAAAAAAAAAAAAAAAAAAAAAAAAAAAAAAAAAAAAAAAAAAAAAAAAAAAAAAAAAAAAAAAAAAAAAAAAAAAAAAAAAAAAAAAAAAAAAAAAAAAAAAAAAAAAAAAAAAAAAAAAAAAAAAAAAAAAAAAAAAAAAAAAAAAAAAAAAAAAAAAAAAAAAAAAAAAAAAAAAAAAAAAAAAAAAAAAAAAAAAAAAAAAAAAAAAAAAAAAAAAAAAAAAAAAAAAAAAAAAAAAAAAAAAAAAAAAAAAAAAAAAAAAAAAAAAAAAAAAAAAAAAAAAAAAAAAAAAAAAAAAAAAAAAAAAAAAAAAAAAAAAAAAAAAAAAAAAAAAAAAAAAAAAAAAAAAAAAAAAAAAAAAAAAAAAAAAAAAAAAAAAAAAAAAAAAAAAAAAAAAAAAAAAAAAAAAAAAAAAAAAAAAAAAAAAAAAAAAAAAAAAAAAAAAAAAAAAAAAAAAAAAAAAAAAAAAAAAAAAAAAAAAAAAAAAAAAAAAAAAAAAAAAAAAAAAAAAAAAAAAAAAAAAAAAAAAAAAAAAAAAAAAAAAAAAAAAAAAAAAAAAAAAAAAAAAAAAAAAAAAAAAAAAAAAAAAAAAAAAAAAAAAAAAAAAAAAAAAAAAAAAAAAAAAAAAAAAAAAAAAAAAAAAAAAAAAAAAAAAAAAAAAAAAAAAAAAAAAAAAAAAAAAAAAAAAAAAAAAAAAAAAAAAAAAAAAAAAAAAAAAAAAAAAAAAAAAAAAAAAAAAAAAAAAAAAAAAAAAAAAAAAAAAAAAAAAAAAAAAAAAAAAAAAAAAAAAAAAA